>NC_057797.1:114074929-114089918 GCF_018294505.1 Triticum aestivum | reverse complement strand
CGACGTCTGACTGTGGCATTTCTTTTCAAGCCCTTTCTGTGATGTCGCCCCGACGTCCGAATGTGGCATTTCTTTTAAAGCCCTTTCTGTGATGTCGCCCCGACGTCCGACTGTGGCATTTCTTTTAAAGCCCTTTCTGTGATGTCGCCCCGACATCCGTCTGTGGTATTTCTTTTTAAGCCCTTTATGTGGTGTCGCTAAGACGCCCGACTGTGGCATCATTTCCTTATATTTATTGGTTCACCATTCGAGGCGTCGCTTCAGACACCCGATCGGTAGTTATTTATGTTCTGTTGGGATTTCAGGCGGACTACCGCCGTTTCCCTTTTACTTACCTTGTCATGCTAATTTTTGAATGTACATCGGTGAATTAATTATGACGCAACCATGCATGCATTTGTTATATCTTACGTCCGAACTGTCTTGCGAGTACTTTCAAAGTACTCACTGGCTTGTTGATTTGGCCAGATGCTGACGAAGGCGAGCTCATGGATGAAGAGTTTGATAGCGAGTTCGACACCTAGAGGAGTCCCAGTCAGTCTCGTGCGACCCTGGATTTGGTCACTGTTTTATATCCGCTTCCGCTACCAAATAAATTCATCGAGCCTCACCTTGACGCTCGATGATATGATAGACTTAGAGTCTTGTATTTCTCTCCCCGCCGTGTTTTTCCACCACCGCCCTATCCTCGAGTCAGTAGTATGCCTCCACACCACTGTGTCATGTCCGCCATTATGTATAATTATTGGCGTGCTTGTAATAATTTGGTTGAGCAACCGTAGTTCGACTCTGTAATATATTTTAAGCTACTGGCTTATTGTATCAAGAAATTGTCTACCAGTGAGGAGGATTTCTCTCATACTGGACTCAAAATATTGGTTTCTCAATAAATATTTTTATTGGAAAACCGGTCGTGACAAGCTTGGTACCAGAGCCAGGCTGACTGTAGGAAGCCACTAGGTGCGATCGCTAATTGGTTATTAGCATGATAGAGCTAAATTATATCTTTGCAATTGTAGTCATTTTCTGTCAGTCAGCATAAATTTATGATCTGACCCTGCAGAATTTTTGCCTACTTTTGTAGATGGCCGACAACAGCTGCGAGTCTCAGACCTTCGCCAACGTGCCCGATGGGTTCGTCAAGCTTCTTTCTTTCATCGTTCAGGTCGCGATGGGGCCATCCGTGCGCCCAGTCTTCACACTCTGCCAGCACCGAGTCAACGACAGTCTGACCATGCACCAGGCCGCGGTGCAGTTCAAGGGAGGGCGTGGTGAGTTACGCCGCTTCCGGTTCGTGGGAAGAGCCATGCCTACGGAGAGGCATGCTATGCAGATGGCAGCCCGCGAGGCGATAGCTCGTCTCCGGGATGTCCTTCCCGTGATGAAGACTCGTCGTTACCGTTATCTTCCGTGCCATGTGCCTTACACCTGTCACTACGCATACTCCTGCCCCAGAGGAGAACGAGACGAGGCTTTTGATATGCTCATTGAGTATCTCCGGGCCCTAGAGGCAGCCTTCGACAACCTGGTGGACGACTTCGTAGCTACCCGCATGGACTCAGTTCATGGCTGTGCTGCCAACAGGAGGGAGCTCCTACCCATCGCACCGCCACTGACTTTGGTCTCGTCCTCAGCATCTTATACGCCTACTCGTCGCCTGCCTTCTACCGAAGAATTCAACCAAGTCATTGCACCCACTTCAGCGCGCACTGCACCACCCTTCGCGCCCACTCCTGTACGTGTTGCTCCGCCCCTGGCAACCGCTCCGTCCGCTCTGCGCAACACTACGTGTATGGAGCCCATTAGCGAGGAGGAAGTCGAGTCCCCAACCTCGCTACGCCTCGCCCTCGGCAGGGCAAAGGAGATCGTCAATATCTCTGCCTGAGTACGCCTAGCTGCCATGTATTGTACCGCTTTGTAAGATATGTACGTAGGTTGTGAGAAGTAGCCTGTTTGCGCATCATGTAGGATCTGGAGAAGTGCACTAGCCTAAATAACATGTCAGGATTATGTTCGCATATCCTGAGTGATGTATTGTATAATTACCGCCCGCGTGTAAGATATGTAATGAGCAGTCCTTCTCCGTGCGCAAGTCGATTTGTTTTTCTTAAGTAAGCTTGGGTATTTAATTATATCTGCCAGCTTTATGCATTTATGGATTTGTTTTTGCAACTCTTTCCGCTTTTCTTATGAGTTTTACAAAAATATATCCCCAAAGTGAAAAATGTCTCGTCCTTGGACACGCTCCATGCCAACTCCACCAGAGGAAAATTATGATACACAACCCAGCAACGAGTTCACTCAGGGACATTCAAACCAACAGGGCAGTGAATCGGCACTTTCACAAATGTGCCGCCTTTATGAGCAGAGTCAGCAACAACATCGTGAGATGATGAACCAAGTCATCAACATGGGGAATCATCATGGACAGTATCAGCAGCATTCCAAGTTATCTGAGCTACACTAGACACGTCCTCAAACATTTTCTCACACTGACAAGCCTCTTGAAGCCGAGGACTGGCTTCGAGATATGGAGAGGAAATTAATTATTGCAAAATGTTCAGATCTCGAGAAAGTACTATATGCTCCACACTATCTCACAGGAGCAGCCGCATCGTGGTGGGAGAATTTTCTGCACATGCATCCCAACGAAAATGACATAACCTGGGATGATTTCAAGGGAGGTTTCCGTGGTGCACATATTCCGAAGAGTATTATGAAAATCAAGAAGAGAGAATTCGATGACCTCAAACAAAGGAACATGACAGTGTCAGATTACAACAGTCAATTTACCCTATTGTCCCGCTACGCCAATGAAGATCGTATGACTGAAAGCAAGAAGATGGAGAAATTCCTTGACGGTCTGGCGCCCGCGCTTAAATGTCAACTGGTCGTGCACACTTTTCCTGATTTTAAAACACTGGTGGACAAAGCCATTACTCTGGAAAATGAGAGACGCAGTCTGGAAGATATCCGCAAGCGAAAAAGGGACCAGACTAATCATGCTCGCAATCACCGAAGCAAGACAGAATTTCAAAAGGGTGGGACACACAAATCCTCATCCAATGTCTCACGCCCAATCATGAATTTTCATGCAAGGGACAAGGAATTCACCTATCGCCCCGGCGTTACTTGTTACGCTTGTGGAGAAGAAGGGCACTATGCCAAACAGTGCCCCAAGACAAGGAATTCAACCCCAAAGCCGAACAACGGCGGCAACAATTCCGCGCCCGAGCGAAACAATTTCAATCCCAACAATAACCACAGGAAGGGTCATCTGAACCACGTAACCAAAGAGGAGGCACAAAATTCTCCGGATATCGTACTCGGTACGTTTCCTGTCAACACAATACCTGCAATGGTTTTGTTTGATTCTGGAGCTTCTCACTCTTTCATTTCGAAAAGTTTTGCTTTGCAAAATAATTTTTCGATGCTTCCTTTGGAGAAATCCATGACCATCAAGTCCCCTGGGATTCAGCAAGTTACTCAGAATTACTGTCAGAATGTGGTCATTGAGTTCGAAGGACTGAAGTTTCACGCAAATCTTATTGTGTTGGAAAATAAAGGACTGGATGTCATCCTAGGGATGGACTGGCTAACCACCAATAAGGGTTTTATCGACTGTTTCAACAGGACCGTAATCCTCACACACCACCAAGGGAAGACAATAAGAGTATCAGCCAAGGAAGGAAAAATACCCCGGCAACCGAGATTAAATAAGGTGGACGTTTCTGAGCTAAACAAGGTTCCAGTAGTGTGTGAATTTCCAGATGTATTCCCTGAAGAGCTACCAGGCATGCCACCAGATCGAGAAATAGAATTCCGCATTGAGCTAGCACCAGGAACCACCCCCATATACAAGAAACCATACAGAATGGCACCATCCGAGTTGATCGAGTTGAAGAAGCAAATAAAGGAATTACTGGAAAAAGGATACATTCGAGCCAGCTCCTCACCTTGGGGATCACCAATTTTATTTGCCAAAAAGCAGGATGGAACGCTGAGATTGTGTATTGACTATCGAGCACTTAACATGGTCACAGTCAAAAACAAATACCCGATGCCAAGGATAAACGATTTGTTTGATCAACTTGCTCAGGCCAAGGTATTCTCAAAAATTGACTTAAGGTCAGGATACCATCAATTGAAGGTACGAATGGAAGATATCCCCAAAACAGCCTTCACCTCCAGATATGGACTGTACGAGTTCACAGTGATGCCATTTGGATTAACTAACGCCCCAGCATATTTTGTTCACCTCATGAACAAAGTATTTATGAAGTTTATGGACAAGTTTGTCGTGGTATTCATCGACGATATTCTGGTATACTCCAAGACACCAGAAGAGCACGCAGAACATCTCAGGATTGTGCTAGGAGAGCTAAGAAAACACCAATTGTATGCCAAGTTCAGCAAGTGCGAATTTTGGCTAAGACAAGTAGGCTTTCTAGGCCACGTACTGACTCAAGACGGTATCGCAGTGGACCCAGAGAAAGTCAAGGCCGTACTCGGCTGGAAGTCACCAGCCAGCGTAACGGACATACGGAGTTTCTTGGGAATGGCAGGATATTACCGCAGATTTATTGAAGGATTTTCCACCATAGCCAAGCCTATGACACAGTTGCTCAAGAAAGATAAGAAGTTTGAATGGACAGAAGCCTGCGAGAAAAGTTTCCAAGAGCTAAAGCGGAAGTTAACAACAACACCGGTATTAATTGTACCCGACATACACAAGAATTTTGAAGTATATTGTGACGCGTCCAGAAAGGGTCTCGGATGCGTGTTGATGCAAGAAGGCAAGGTTGTCGCCTACGCTTCAAGGAAACTTCGCAAACATGAGGAAAATTATCCCACTCATGACTTAGAAATGGCAGCAGTTATTCATGCACTCAAGGAATGGAGGCATTTCTTACTTGGGAATCGATGTGAAATATATACGGATCACAAAAGTCTCAAATATATTTTCACGCAACCAGAACTAAATTTACGGCAACGACGTTGGTTGGAATTGGTAAAGGATTATGATGTTGGTATCCATTACCATCCAGGGAAAGCAAATGTAGTGGCCGATGCCCTGAGTCGGAACCCCAGCTCCGACGAAAACTATCTGCACAGCTTGAGGCCCGAATTCCATCAAGAATTTGCCAAGCTCAACTTGATAATGGTAGCAAAAGGCACCATATAAAACTTGGAAATACAACCCAACCTTGTGGAGAAAATTAAAGAAGCTCAGCCCGGTCACCCCAGCATTGAAGGAATTAAAAGAAAGTTGAGTATGGGCAAGGCCTCGGAATTCGTAATAGACAATGAAGGAATATTATGGTACGGAGAAAGGCTCTGCGTGCCAAACATAGAAGACCTTAAGCAGCAAATTTTAGCTGAAGCACACACCACTCCATATTCAATTCACCCTGGAGGAACCAAAATGTATAAGGATATTCAGGAAAGATTTTGGTGGCACGGTATGAAGAGGGACATAGCCGCCTTCATTGCATGTTGCGACTCATGTCAACGCATAAAAGCTGAACATCAAAGACCAGCCGGACTACTGCAACCTAACAAAATACCTGAGTGGAAATGGGATGAAATAGGGATGGATTTTATTGTCGGACTACCTCGGTCACGACACGGGAATGATGCCATATGGGTCATCACTGACAGGTTAACCGAAGTGGCACACTTTATTCCAATAAAGACGACCCACACCACACAGAGGCTTGCCAGGATTTATCTCTCCCGTATAGTTTGTCTGCACGGTGTCCCGAAGACTATAATATCCGACAGAGGCACCCAGTTCGTCTCAAGATTTTGGGAGCATTTACAACAGGCTCTGGGAACCCAACTAGCCTTCAGTACTGCATACCACCCACAGACTGATGGACAAACAGAACGCGTAAACTAGGTTTTAGAAGACATGCTGAGAGCATGTGTCCTCACATATGGAACCAGTTGGGAAGAAAGCCTGCCATATGCCGAGTTCGCGTATAACAATAGCTACCAGGCCAGCCTACAAATGGCACCATTTGAGGCCTTATACGGACGAAGGTGTCGTACCCCGTTAAATTGGTCAGAGACCGGAGACAGCCGCATCTTCGGACCAGACATGCTCAGAGAAGCCGAGGAAAAGGTCAAGCTAATCAGAGACCGACTTAAGACCGCTCAAAGTCGACAGAAGAGTTATTATGATCAGAAACATCGTAGGGTCAGCTTCGAACCCGGTGAGTTCGTATACCTGAGAGTGTCCCCGATGAGAGGATTGCAACGGTTTAAAATTAAAGGAAAGTTAGCACCAAGATTCATTGGACCATTCTGCATAGTGGCACGAAGAGGCACTATAGCCTACCAGCTAGACTTACCCGAAGACTTGTCCGACATTCACGACGTGTTCCACGTCTCTTAGTTAAGGAAATGCATAAGCAACCCAGAGAAACAAGTATCCCATGAAAACATTGACGTGCAGCCAGACCTCACTTATCGGGAACGTCCCGTAAGAATATTAGAAGAGTCTGAAAGGAGGACCCGACAGAAGACCATCAAGTTCTTCAAAGTCCAGTGGAGCAATCACACCGATAGTGAAGCAACTTGGGAAAGCGAGGATTTTCTTCGGACAGAGCATCCACACCTATTTAAGGATCAGCTGAAATCTCGGGGACGAGATTTTTCCTAAGGGGGTAGGTGTTGTGACACTCCAAAATTTTTATTTGGTTTTTATCAAAAACTTTGTGGTTTTTGAGGAGAGGCTATTCAAAATTTTTCTTTTTCAGAAAAACCTTCCACTTAAAAACTCCCTTTGCTTTGGCAAGGATTTTATTTTTTTTTTCAAACTTTGGTGTTTGATCTTTTGAAACTTCTTCTCTGTTGGTTCTCTCTCAAATTCATTTTTGGAGTTTAATTTGTTTTATTTTTAAAATGAAGCTCTATGAAAATTTGGGGATTTTCATATCTTGGAACCATCCTTGACTTGGCATTTTTGCCCATGTGGTAAAACCCCCTCCAAATCCTCCCCTACACCCTGTGATCCACCTAAGTTCTCTGTCCCAACTAATCCAAACAAGTTTTGGATTTTATTCTAATTATTTTTCCTCTCAAATCATTTCTGAAAATTATTTGGAGCCTGAGTGATTTTCAAAGCAAGTACCCTATTGCATTTGAGTTTTGACCTCAAACCAACTCTCCTGGATAGTCCTTTGTACCCACAACTCAGAACCATCTTGATCCACTCCTCCTCTTTTCAAAATTTTCAAAATTCAGTCTCTGCAAGTTTGGACCAGATTTGCCAAATTTGATGAAATTCATATCTACATTGCTCCAAAAATTCCACCAAAATTCAGGTAACCTATTTGAGCAATGAGAAGCCACTCCACCAAAAATCAGCTCAAGGAAAAATCCCTAGATGTCAAAAGCATTCTGTCGAACACCTGAGCTCCACTGTTCTTTGCACTTTCCGTAAAATTCAGATTTACAGTGTCATTTTCTTCAGAGATCAGTCACAAGCGCACAGTGCGCTTGGCACGTTCCTCGCAGCCTCTCCCTCTTGTCCGGAGCTTCACACGCGTGCGTGGAGCCTTCCTGGCGTCGGTGGCACGCTGGCCCGCCCTCGCCGGCGTCTTCTGCGGCGTCGGGACCTCCCGTGGCGGCCGACAGAAGGCACACCACGGCAGAACGCCGTTCAGCGCCGCCCAAAGCCCCTTGGCTCTCCGCGTGTCCCTGCCGTGCCAGCGCACGCCCGTGGCACCGTCGCCGTGGCCCGGCAAGCACGGAACGTGCTCCCTGCCGCCGACGGGCCACGCCACCCCCGTTCCGTCGAGCTCACCCTTAGCACCTAGTCCTAGCCCGTTTAGCGCCTAAATGGGACCGGTGGACCTCAACGGCGATGCCCAAGCCCCTAATCCCACTGCACATCCCCGGCACCGCCGTAATCACTCGCCGGAGATCCCCGTTCATGGCAACAGCCTCGGGCCGCCTATAAAAAGGGCCCCGAGCTCACCCTCATGCACGCCTCATCCCCACTCCTCACCAACACCACGCCAGGCCACTCGGAGGACCTCGAGGAGGTCTCCTCCCCCAACTCCGGCCGCCCCGATCCGCCTCGGCCTCCACCTCGATTCGCTCCGGTGAGGCCATCTCCGGCGCCCAAACCCCGTCCGTTACCCTCTCTAGCTACCAGGAGCCTAACCCCCTCTCCAATTTGACCTCTGCAGCCCTCTCTGACGAGCCCCTCGACCACCCGAGCCGCCGTCCGCCGGAGCAAAGCTCGCCGTCGACGTGGTACTCGTCGGCGACCACCACCACCACCAACCGACGCGGAATGGCGCCCTGAGCACGGAGGTACCCTCCGATCCCCCTGCCTCGCCGTGGATCGCCGCCGGCGACCACCGCGGCTCTCGGGCGCCGACGAGCTTCGTTCCCCCCTTTTTGAAATTCAAACCTGACGCGTGGGACCCCACCGTCAGCCTCTCTGCTCTCTCTGTTGAAACGTTTTCTGGAAGCGCCTTCGGGCAAAGTACGTTTTCCCTTTGGGCTGGCGTAGTTTCTGCCGAAGCGTTTTCTGTTTTTACAAGCTAGCCCCTGGAAATCTTTTGTTTCATTACAGATGAG
The DNA here is from genome assembly GCF_018294505.1 of Triticum aestivum. NCBI lineage: Eukaryota > Viridiplantae > Streptophyta > Magnoliopsida > Poales > Poaceae > Triticum > Triticum aestivum. The sequence goes on along the minus strand of NC_057797.1, from coordinate 114,081,320 downwards.
TCCCTGGACAAAAACCCTTATAACTTTTAAACAGAAAAGTATTTTTGATTGATTATTTTTCTGTTCTCTTTAAAATTTTGTCTAGTTTTTTATCATATTTATTTGAAAAATATTTGGTATACTTTCTGTGCACTCCTTGGTATTTACGATAGCGCATATATTTTCTTTATACCGTAGATACCGAAGGAGGTGACGGAGCCGCGAACTTCACCGAACTAGGCTCCGACGACTCTGAACCAGGCAAGCATGTTTGAACTTTTGATATGATGAGTGTCTTGGCATGTTTTGCATTTAGTTAGTTTTATGGCATGTTGAGAAGCATATCGATGAACATTATTTTATGCGATAAAGAGGTAAGTGAGTTCGATGATCCATAAGTGGATGGATGTGAGTATGAATGGCCATGTGTTGGCATGAGGATGGGTGAGACGGCAGTGTTGTAGCATGCCAGTCTTATGCCGGACTATGTGACTTCAGTGTCAAACCGTATCGGTCCAGTTCCTCTCATTTCCTTCCCTGTACTACCACATGTTTTCCGTAAGGAATATGGTTTAGTAAGTCGCAAACCGCTTTTCTAGTACACACCAAAAGGAGAGGCCGTGATGATGGTTCCATGGCCCTGGATTAAAGCCAGTCATCCGGTCAGGGGGCATGGGTGTTTCCGGTTGGGACTGAGAGGGGGCACCCCTTAGAGCGCGCGTATATAAATTTGATCCCATGCTATTCGAGATTGTGATCTCCCCGTCTCAAAAGTTTTTCTTGGACGATGTCTAGGGTGATTCCTAACATCGAGAGGTAGGATGGGTGTGTACTGGTTAGCTGTGTTTTCTTCCGAAACACCGTAAACGGAACTAGTCCTTCGTGACTACGGAAATCCGTTGGCTGTGGGAACAATTTTGTACAAACTCTGCAGAGTCATATATTCCTCCAAATCATCTATTCCCTGTCCCAGATCGATATTATCTTATCCTAATCAAATGTCAGTTTTGATGGCAGAGACTCCGGTGATTCGCTCGAATGCTAACTCCGGTTAAATGATATTCCTGTGGATGGACTAACCCATTTATTCTTATGAATTAAATGTTTATTATGAGTATTATTTACCTGTGAATAAAAGCCCTTTTTGTGATGTCGCCCCGACGTCCGACTGTGGCATTTCTTTTCAAGCCCTTCTGTGATGTCGCCCCGACGTCCGACTGTGGCATTTCTTTTCAAGCCCTTTCTGTGATGTCGCCCCGACGTCCGACTGTGGCATTTCTTTTCAAGCCCCTTCTGTGATGTCGCCCCGACGTACGACTATGGCATTTCTTTTCAAGCCCTTTCTGTGATGTCGCCCCGACGTCCGAATGTGGCATTTCTTTTAAAGCCCTTTCTGTGATGTCGCCCCGACGTCCGACTGTGGCATTTCTTTTAAAGCCCTTTCTGTGATGTCGCCCCGACATCCGTCTGTGGTATTTCTTTTTAAGCCCTTTATGTGGTGTCGCTAAGACGCCCGATTGTGGCATCATTTCCTTATATTTATTGGTTCACCTTTCGAGGCGTTGCTTCAGACACCCGATCGGTAGTTATTTATGTTCTGTTGGGATTTCAGGCGGACTACCGCCGTTTCCCTTTTACTTACCTTGTCATGCTAATTTTTGAATGTACATCGGTGAATTAATTATGACGCAACCATGCATGCATTTGTTATATCTTACGTCCGAACTGTCTTGCGAGTACTTTCAAAGTACTCACTGGCTTGTTGATTTGGCCAGATGTTGACGAAGGCGAGCTCATGGATGAAGAGTTTGATAGCGAGTCCGACACCTAGAGGAGTCCCAGTCAGTCTCGTGCGACCCTGGATTTGGTCACTGTTTTATATCCGCTTCCGCTACCAAATAAATTCATCGAGCCTCACCTCGACGCTCGATGATATGATAGACTTAGAGTCTTCTATTTCTCTCCCCGCCGTGTTTTTCCACCACCGCCCTATCCTTGAGTCAGTAGTATGCCTCCACACCACTGTGTCATGTCCGCCATTATGTATAATTATTGGCGTGCTTGTAATAATTTGGTTGAGCAACCGTAGTTCGACTATGTAATATATTTTAAGCTACTGGCTTATTGTATCAAGAAATTGTCTACCAGTGAGGAGGATTTCTCTCATACTGGACTCAAAAGATTGGTTTCTCAATAAATATTTTTATTGGAAAACCGGTCGTGACATTTATTTCATATTGCATGAATTTATCTCTCTACATCATGCCATCTTGCTTAAGGCATTACTCTGTTTTTAACTTAATACTCTAGATGCATGCTGGATAGCGGTCAATGAGTGGAGTAATAGTAGTAGATGCAAAATCATTTCGGTCTACTTGTCACGGACGTGAAGCCTATATACATGATCATGCCTAGATATTCTCATAACTATGCCCAGTTCTTTCAATTGCTCAACAGTAATTTGTTCACCCACCGTAGAATACTTATGCTCTTGAGAGAAGCCACTAGTGAAACCTATGGCCCCCGGGTCTATTCTCATCATATCAATCTCCATCACTTTAATCTTGCTTTGCTTTTTACTTTGCTTTTACTTTTTACTTTGCATCTTTATACCAAAAATACCAAAAATATTCTATCTATCAGATCTCACTCTCGTAAGTTACCGTGAAGGGATTGACAACCCCTAATCGTGTTGGTTGTGAGTAGCTATCGTTTTGTGCAGGTACGAGGGACTTGAGCGTGGCATCCTACTGGATTGATACCTTGGTTCTCAAAAACTGAGGGAAATACTTACGCTACTCTGCTGCATCATCCCTTCCTCTTCGAGGAAAACCAACGCAAGCTCAAGACGTATCAAGAAGGATTTCTGGCGCCGTTGCCGGGGAGTCTACGCAAAAAGTCAACATACCAAGTACCCATCGCAATCCTTATCTCTCGCATTACATTATTTGCCATTTTCCTCTCGTTTTCCTCTCCCCCCAATTCACCCTTGCCGTTTTATTCGCCCTCTCTCTCTCTCTATCCTCCTTCTCTGTTTGCCTCTTTTGTTTGCTCGTGTGCTAGTTTGTTTGCTTGTTGTCATGACTAGTCTTATATCTTCTCCGTTGTCTCCCGAGAGTGAAGTTCTAAATTTTAAACAAAGGGAGGGAGAAAATCTAAAATATGCTTGGTATAGAATTTGCAATGCTCAAAATAGATCTACCAGGAAGCAATCTACCTTAGTTCTTCTTCGCAATTTTTATGTAGGTGTTAATCCTTTGTATAGATATATCCTCGATACCATTAACAGAGGGAACTTCTTGGGTAGCCATACTTTTGATTCTTATATAATGCTATGTTAGATTTATTTGGCTCACCACCTCTTTCGGTTAATGGAACCATGTTAACTTTGGAGCATGTTATGCAAAGACTTGAAATTATTGAAAATAAAGTTGCTACTATTGAAGTAATTGAAAATCTAGATAAAAAGATCCACAATCAAATTACTCAATATGGATCTAAGGTGGGAATAACTTTGAAAAATCTTAAGGAAAAGGAACCCGTAGTTAATGAGAAGATAAACCTAGATTCTACTAGAATTGATAATCTTGAGGGTATCATTACAAACTTGGGAACCGCTTTTTCTTCCGTAAAGAATACTCCATGTCCTCCTACTAAAATTGCCAAGCTTATGTATGTTCCTAAAAATAAGGGTGAATCATCTAGTAAGGAAACTGCGTGAAAGAACATGCGGTGCCCCCATGTTTGGTTTTGGTAATTGATGACAATCTCTATGGACTAATGGTTGCCTTGAGTTATATTTGAAGGTTTTGTCCATAGGCCTTTCTTGGAGTACATGTGTTGGTTTCAAGGAGAGTTTGTGTCTACCAAGGTGCTATTCAAGGAGTGAATCAAGTTGATCAACCCACAAAGTGTAGAAGATGTACCGAGAGGGATCAAGTGATCCCATGGTATGGTAAGCATTGTCAATTACGCTCTGTGTACTAACCCATGGTCTTCGTGAGGGTTCTTTGTGGGGTTAGGTTGCGGTGTGCAAAGTTCAGGTGGAGCATCACGAAGAGATCAAATGCTTGAAGCTTGTCGTCTTTTGTGGTGACAATGGACTTCTGAAGATGTGCGGAAGAGTGGCTCACCCATAGTGGAGTACGGGGGAGCAATCAACTAGTCTTCATGGAGTCAACACAATCAAGAAAGGTTGCGGTGTGCAAGTTCAAGTGGAGCATCATGAAGAGATCAAATGCTTGAAGCTTGCTGTCCATTGTGGTGACAATGGACATGTGAAGATGTGCGGAAGAGTGGCTCACCCATAGTGGAGTATGGGGGAGCAATCAACTAGTCTTCATCGAGCCAACACAATCAAGAAAGGTGGTCCAACTTGAGGAAGTCAAGATCATCATCATCTAGCTCAAGTGGACCATGTGCAAGGCAAAGGTTTGCCCTTGATAGGTTTTCTATTTTATCGGTCTCATGATGGTAGTTGGGAGACCGGGTTATAGGATCGATTGCCGTACTATCAAGGGGGGCTCTCGATGAGTATCTCGGTCGTATCGTTCGTTGAGAGCTCAAACCATTGCATCCTTGCATCATATTTCTTGGTTCTTGCTTGGTTCTCTTTGTGAATCTTAGAGCTTATGGTCATCTTGATGACAAGCTTGAGTTCATCGAAAATGGAGTTCGCATGCCTCTTCTATGATGTTTTCGTTGTTGGAGGTTTTGCCGATTCCTCTCGGTTGGAGGTTTCACTCCTCTTTTTGTTAGGCATACCTCCCCTGCCTCGCTATTTTGATGCTACTCGTCGTCTTGTTTCCAACAAGCTTGAGTTTGCTCAATTCGGAGCTCATATGCAGAAGTTATGGCAGTTCTTGTTTTCTTGAGTGTGGTTTTGTCAGGGTCCCAGCGGTAGTACCGTGGTACCCAGCGGTAGTACCGCTGAGGGGTCACAAGTGGCAGTACCGCTCCGCAGTGGTAGTGCCGGCGGTGACTCCGCAACTGTTCTACCGCTGGCTTACCAGGTCCCTACCGCATCGTTTCGAGGGGTCTTTTTCTATGTCGGATTGTGCGGTACCTTGCTGCGGCAGTAGTGCGGCAGTACCGCTCCTTAGCGGTAGTACCGCCCTTCCTCCGCGGTAGTACCGCCCGGTTCCCTCTTTCCCTTTACCCTTCGTTCTGGGCGGCAGTACCGTCGAAGGGAGCGGTAGTACCGCTTAACCCAGCAGTACTACTATTGTCTCCTGCGGTACTGCAGCCCCAAGGTTCATGTTTTGTTGCTCCTTTTCCCTGTTTCTTCCACCTGAGCAGTAGTACCGCTCGTGGAGCGGTAGTACCGCTCGTGTGCGGGATGAGCACATAACGGTTGGATTTTCCCCCTCCTATAAAAGGGGGTCTTCTTCCCCAATGAACCTTATCTTTTGAGCTCGTGTTCTTCCCCCATTGTTGACCTTCTTCGAGCTTGCTAACTCTCAATCCCTCCATGGATTCTTGCTAGTTTTTGAGGGAAAAGAGAGAGGAGATCTAGATCCACATTTCCACCAATCACTTTCTCCTCTATGTGAGGGGAACCCCTTGGATCTAGATCTTGGAGTTCTTTGTGTTCTCTTTCTTGTTCTTCCTCTCATTTTCCTCCCTAGCATTAGTTGCTTCGGTGGGATTTGAGAGAGAAGGACTTGGGCACTCTGTGTACCCTTGCCATTGCATTTGGTGCATCGTTTGAGTTCTCCACGGTGATACGTGGAAGTTACAAGTTGAGAAGCTTATTAATCTTGGGTGATTGGTACCCTTGAGCTTGTTCCTCTTGGGTGCTTGGGCGCCCTAGACGGTTGGTGGTGTTCGGAGCTCAATCATTGTGGTGTAAAGCTCCGGGCGAGCGTCGGGGTCTCCAATTAGGTTGTGGAGATCGCCCCGAGCAATTTGATGGGTACCGGTGACCGCCCCCAAGGGTTGCCAAAGTGTACGGGTTCGGTGACCGCCCCCAAGGGTTGCCATTTGTACGGGTTCGGTGACCGCCCTCAAGGGTCCCTTAGTGGAATCACGGCATCTTGCATTGTGCGAGGGCGTGAGGAGATTACGGTGGCCCTAGTGGCTTCTTGGGGAGCATTGTGCCTCCACCATGCTACAAACGGAGATTAGCATCCGCAAGGGTGTGAAATTCGGGATACATCGTCGTCTCTGCGTGCCTCGGTTATCTCTTACCCGAGCCTTTTACTTATGCACTTTACTTTGTGATAGCCATATTGTTCTTTGTCATATATCTTGCTATCACATAGTTGCTTATCTTGCTTAGCATAAGTTGTTGGTGCACATAGGTGAGCCTAGTTGTTTTCGGTTTTGTGCTTGGCAAATTAACCGCTAGGTTTATTCTGCATTTGTTCAAGCCTAAACCGTAATTATTTTAAAACGTCTATTCACCCCCCCC
>NC_057797.1:114069868-114074609 GCF_018294505.1 Triticum aestivum | reverse complement strand
GAACCATTTATTACAAATGAATTTTTCGATCTTGTGCCTAAAAGTTTGATAATTAATAGAAAGAAATTCCTAAAGATGGTATATGCCTAATTTAAGAATTGCCTACCAAAGATGGTAATACCTAGATCTATCCTCGCTTTTATGCCTAGCTAGGGGCGTTAAATGATAGCGCTTGTTGGGAGGCAACCCAATTTTATTTTTATTCCTTGATTTTTGCTCCTGTTTAGTAATAAATAAATTATTTAGCCTCTGTTTTGGTTGTGTTTTTGTGTTTAATTAGTGTTTGTGCCAAGTAGAACCGTTGGGAAGACTTGGGGAAAGTCTTGTTGAACTTGCTGTAAAAAAACAGAAACTTTAGCACTCACGAGAACTGCTGTCATTTTTATTTTAGGAGTTCTATTTAGTCAATTCATTTTTCAGATGATTAATATATAAATTCCTCACGTCCAGCAATTTATTTTAGAATTTTTTTGGTTCCAGATCTTGCGCTAGCTACAGATTACTACAGACTGTTCTGTTTTTGACAGATTCTGTTTTTCATGTGTTGTTTGCTTATTTTGATGAATCTACGGCTAGTAAAATAGTTTATAATCCATAGAGAAGTTGGAATACATTAGGTTTAACACCAGTATAAATAAAGAATGAGTTCATTACAGTACCTTGAAGTGGTCTTTTGTTTTCTTTCGCTAACGGAGCTCACAAGTTTTCTATTTTGAGTTTTGTGTTGTGAAGTTTTCAAGTTTTGGGTAAAGATTTGATGGATTATGGAACAAGAAGTGGCAAGAGCCTAAGCTTGGGGATGCCCATGGCACCCCCAAGATAATCCAAGGACCCCAAAAAGTCAAATCTTGGGGATGCCCCGGAAGGCATCCCCTCTTTTCGTCCACTTCCATCGGTAATTTACTTGGAGCTATATTTTTATTCACCAACATGATATGTGTTTTGCTTGGAGCGTCTTGTATTATTTGTGTCTTTGTTTGTTAGTGTGCCACAATCATCCTTGCTGTACACACCTTTTGAGAGAGCCATACATGAATTAAAATTTGATAGAATACTCTATGTGCTTCACTTATATCTTTTGAGCTAAGTAGTTTTGCTCTATGTGCTTCACTTATATCTTTTGAGCGTTATAGTTTTGCTCTATGTGCTTCACTTATATCTTTTGAGCGTTATAATTTTGCTCTATGTGCTTCACTTAGATCTTTTAGAGCACAGTGGTGGATTTGTTTTAAGGAAACTATTGATCTCTCATGCTTCACTTAAATTATTTTGAGAGTCTCTTAATAGCATGGTAATTTGCTTAATAATAATATGCTTGGTATTCAAGATTTGTGAAACTTTCTTTTGAGTGTGTTGAATACTAAGAAAAGATTGAAGCATGATAATTGTTTTGAGATATGGAGGTGATAATATTAAAGTCATGCTAGTTAAGTAGTTGTGAATTTAAAGAATACTTGTGTTGAAGTTAGTGATTCCCGTAGCATGCACGTATGGTGAACCGTTATGTGATGAAGTCGGAGCATGATTTATTTATTGATTGTCTTCCTTATGAGTGGCGGTCGGGGATGAGTGATGGTCTTTTCCTACCAATCTATCCCCCTAGGAGCATGCGCGTAGTACTTTGCTTTGATAACTTCTAGATTTTTGCAATAAGTATATCAGTTCTTTATGACTAATGTTGAGTCCATGGATCATACGCACTCTCACCCTTCCACCCTTGCTAGCCTCTCTAATACTGCGCACCTTTCGCCGGTATCATACACCTACCATATACCTTCCTCAAAACAGCCACCATGCCTACCTATTATGGCATTTCCATAGCCATTCCGAGATATATTGCCATGCAACTTTCCACCGTTCCGTTTATTATGACACACTCCATCATTGTCATATTGCTAGCATGATCATGTAGTTGACATCGTATTTGTGGCAAAGCCACCATTCATAATTGTTTCATACATGTCACTCTTGATTCATTGCATATCCCGGTACACCGCCGGAGGCATTCATATAGAGTCATATCTTGTTCTAAGTATTGAGTTGTATTTGTTGAGTTGTAAGAAAAATAAAAGTGTGATGATCATCATTATTAGAGCATTGTCCCAGTGAGGAAATAATGATGGAGACTATGATTCCCCCACAAGTCGGGATGAGACTCCAGATGAAAAAAAGAGGCCAAAGAAGCCCAAAAAAAGGAAAGGCCATAAAAAAAGAGAAAAGGCCCAAATAAAAAAATAAAAAAAATGAGAGAAAAAGAGAGAAGGGACAATGTTACTATCCTTTTACCACACTTGTGCTTCAAAGTAGCACCATGATCTTCATAGTAGAGTGTCTCTCATGTTATCACTTTCATATACTAGTGGGAATCTTTCATTATAGAACTTGGCTTGTATATTCCAATGATGGGCTTCCTCAAATTGCCCTAGGTCTTCATGAGCAAGCAAGTTGGATGCACACCCACTTAGTTTCTTTTTTGAGCTTTTATATACTTATAGCTCTAGTGCATCCGTTGCATGGCGATCCCTACTCACTCACATTGATATCTTTTGATGGGCATCTCCATAGTCCGTTCATACGCCTAGCTGATGTGAGACTATCTTCTCCCTCATTGTCTTCTCCACAACCACCATTCTATTCCACCTATAGTGCTATGTCCATGGCTCATGCTCATGTATTGCGTGAAGATTGAAAAAGTTTTGAAAAAGTTAGAGTATGAAACAATTGCTTGGCTTGTCATCGGGGTTGTGCATGATTTAAATATTTTGTGTGGTGAAGATGGAGCATAGCAGACTATATGATTTTGTAGGGATAACTTTTTTTGTTAGTATGCTTGAAGTATTATTATTTTTATGTCAATATAAATTTTTGTCTTAAATCTTTCTAATCTGAATATTCATACCACAATTAAGAAGATTTACATTGAAATTATGCCAAGTAGCACTCTGCATCAAAAATTCTCTTTTTATCATTTACCTACTCGAGGACGAGCAGGAATTAAGCTTGGGGATGCCTGATACGTCTCCAACGTATCTATAATTTTTGGTTGCTCCATGCTATATTATCTACTGTTTTGGACTATATTAGGCTTTATTTTCCACTTTTATATTATTTTTGGGACTAACCTATTAACCGGAGGCCCAACCCAGAATTGTTGTTTTTTGCCTATTCAGTGTTTCGGAGAAACAGAATATCAAACGGAGTCCAAACGGAATAAAATCTTCGGGAACATGATTTTCTCACCGAATGTGATCCAGGAGACTTGGACCCTACTGCAAGGGATCAAAGAGGAGGTCACGAGGGTGGGGGCGCCCCCCCCCCCCCCAGGGCACGCCCCCTGCCTCGTGGGCCCCTCGGTGCTCCACCGACGTACTCCTTCCTCCTATATATACCTATGTACCCCCAAAAGATCAGAACAGGAGCCAAAAACCTAATTCCACCGCCGCAACTTTCTGTATCCACGAGATACCATCTTGGGGCCTGTTCCAGAGCTCCGCCGGAAGAGGCCATCATCACGGAGGGCTTCTACATCATCATAGCCCCTCCGATGAAGTGTGAATAGTTTACCTCAGACCTTCGGGTCCATAGTTAGTAGCTGGATGGCTTCTTCTCTCTCTCTCTTTGAATCTCAATACAAAGTTCTCCCCCTCTCTTGTGGAGATCTATTCGATGTAATCTTCTTTTTGCGGTGTGTTTGTTGAGAACGATGAATTGTGGGTTTATGATCAAGTCTATCTATGAATAATATTTGAATCTTCTCTGAATTCTTTTATGCGGGATTGGTTATCTTTGCAAGTCTCTTCGAATTATCCGTTTGGTTTGGCCAACTAGATTGGTAGTTCTTGCCATGGGAGAAGTGCTTAGCTTTGGGTTCGATCTTGCGGTGTCCTTTCCCAGTGATAGAAGGGGCAGCAAGGCACGTATTGCATTGTTGCCATCGAGGATAACAAGATGGGGTTTATTTCATATTGCATGAATTTATCTCTCTACATCATGTCATCTTGCTTAAGGCGTTACTCTGTTTTTAACTTAATACTCTAGATGCATGCTGGATAGCGGTCGATGAGTGGAGTAATAGTAGTAGATGCAGAATCGTTTCGGTCTACTTGTCACGGACGTGATGCCTATATACATGATCATGCCTAGATATTCTCATAACTATGCCCAATTCTATCAATTGCTCAACAGTAATTTGTTCACCCACCATAGAATACTTATGGTCTTGAGAGAAGCCACTAGTGAAACCTATGGCCCCCGGGTCTATTCTCATCATATCAATCTCCATCACTTCAATCTTGCTTTGCTTTTACTTTTTACTTTGCATCTTTATACCAAAAATACCAAAAATATTCTATCTATCAGATCTCACTCTCGTAAGTGACCGTGAAGGGATTGACAACCCCTAATCGCGTTTGTTGCTAGTAGCTATCGTTTTGTGCAGGTACGAGGGACTTGAGCGTGGCCTCCTACTGGATTGATACCTTGGTTCTCAAAAACTGAGGGAAATACTTACGCTACTCTGCTGCATCATCCCTTCCTCTTCGGGGAAAACCAACGCAAGCTCAAGACGTAGGACGGCGTGGTCAACATGGTCAACGAACGACATCCATCGGACGTGGACTGCACGTCGAGAGGCTGACATCTGGGTCCACGGCAGCACATAAGGAAATGCCTCCTTATTACGCGCAAAATAATGATTCATGCACCTGACATCTGGGACCCACCGGACGGGCCTCTGTATTTC
>NC_057797.1:114049986-114069613 GCF_018294505.1 Triticum aestivum | reverse complement strand
CCTCCTTATTACGCACAAAAAAATGAATACTCCCCCTGCTAGCTGGGACCCACCATAGTGGTAGGCTGACTTGTGGGCCTACTAAGATGACGGGGATGGAGGTCTTTGTCAACTTAGTCAATATGAACGATTCTAGCTCCAGTGACCATACGATGTCCATCCAACGGCCGTAGTGCTTCTTCAACCTCTGGTCTTCTTGCTCCCGCCGCCCAAACAAGCATCGGCCGTGCCGCTGGCTCCTGCCTCTCGTGTCTTGCTGTGCTTCCACCGCTGGCCATTGCATCCCTATATACTCACCCACACCTCTTGTTATTCTCCGGCGACGGCAGCCTCACACCGCAGCTGAAGCAGTCAACCCACGTACTCCCCTCCGCGTGGGCATCCACTAGCGCGTCTTCCCCGGCTCCGCGTCGTCCCCTTCCTAGGCCTCGCCATCGTCCTCCGCCATGGTGCTCTCGGTGCGGCATGGTCAATGTGGTCAACGAACGACTTCCATCAGAAGAGTACTGTACGTTGAGAGGCTGACAGCTGGGTCCACGACCTCAGCAAGGAAGTGCCCCTTATTACGTGAAAAATAATGATTCCTCCACCTGACAGCAGGGACCCACCGGACGGGCCACTGTATTTCACGAACAAAATGTTCCCCCTGACTGTTGGGACCCACCAGCTACATCTTCGCATGCAAGGAAGTGCCTGACGGTCGGAGCCCACCCGGTCGAAGCGTAAGTAGCGTTGTCATTCTGGTCGCAAATTTGTACGTACAGACGATCGGTGTGTCTGCAGGCTGGAGCGATGAACCGTGGCCATGTAAGGAAGGGCATGTGTCATAGTAGAGGGGCGCACGTAGCATGTACACGTACGTACATCGGTCAGGGTGCAAGAAAGTAAATACGGCCACGTACGTACATACAGGTTGGGTCTCGAACGCCTACTCGTGCATACGTACAGCCAGGGCTCGTGTATATGGCTGGGTCGGAATAGAGAAACTGCGTCGTCGTCGTGTTCATGGGGAGGCAACGAAATGCATCGTGTTCATTGGGAGGCAACGGAACGCGTGCTGTTCATCAGGAGCCAACCGGCTTGGACAGAACAGCCGATGGAAACGAGGCCTAGCGTACCTCAGAACAGAGGAAACGGCCTTGTGTTCGACCGGCCATGGTCAAAATGGGATCCTTTTCATCGGGAGGGGTCTGGCGTACCGCAAAATGGAGGAAACAGATCTCCCACAATCGAAACGAGGTCATGTTGATCGGGAGGGGTGTGGCCTACCGCAAAACGGAGGAAACAGACTTGTGTTTGTTGCGCTACGCTCGAAACGGGGGTCCTGTTCATCAGGAGGGGTGTGGCGTACCGCAAAATGAGACTCCACGGGATATTGTTCATCTCCACAGTTGACCTCTTCCAGCCTCCACGGGCTACTGTTCATACATTGTCGATGTCCTCCAGCCTCCACGTGTGACTGTTCATCCACGGGCTCCTGTTCATCCAGCCTCCAACACGCGCTCCTCCACCAGCTACTGTTCAACCAGCCCTCTCCACGGGGTCCTGTTCAACCACCCCTCCACGGTCTACTGTTCATCCAGCCCTCCACCGGCTACTGTTCAACCAGCCCTCCACGGGGTCCTGTTCATCTAGCCCTCCACGGGGTCCTGTTCATCCACCGGCTCGATCGATTGGGGTTCTGTTCATCCAGCGGCAATGACCTCTACTACCATGGGGTCCTGTTCATCCAACCCCCACCGGGAACTGTTCATCCAAACCCCCCAACAACGCTCAATGTTCATCTAGAGGCAGCATCGATCGACTTCAGTTAGTAGCAGTAGCGAAGGAATCACTCAGCTACAGTTAATAGCAAGGGATCGATCGATCGCTTGGGTTCAGTAACGCGTAGCCTGCAGTGCAATCACTCGGGTTCAGTTAGAGCCCAACGCCTCGCTCGGGTTCAGTTAGAGCGCAACGCATCGCGCACACACGCGTACTTACGAGAGAAACGCGCATCGCTCAGCCCCTGACCACCCACCGCTTATACGTCTCCAACGTATCTATAATTTTTCATTGCTCCATGCTATATTATCTACTGTTTTGGACATTATTGGGCTTTATTATCCACTTTTATATTACTTTTGGGACTAAACTATTAACCGGAGGCCCGGCCCAGAATTGCTGTTTTTTGCCTATTTTAGGGTTTCGAAGAAAAGAAATATCAAAAGGAGTCCAAACGGAATGAAACCTTCGGGAAGTGTGAGTAGTTTATTGAGATCGATGACAAAAAACAGCAATTCTGGGTTGGGCGTCCGGTTAATAGGTTAGTCCCAAAAATAATATAAAAGTGGATAATAAAGCCCAATAATGTCCAAAACAGTAGATAATATAGCATGGAGCAATCAAAAATTATAGATACGTTGGAGACGTATCAAGCATCCCCAAGCTTAATTCCTACTCGTCCTCGAGTAGGTAAATGATAAAAACAGAATTTTTGATGCGGAGTGCTACTTGGCATAATTTTAATGTAATTATTCTTAATTGTGGAATGAATATTCAGATCCGAAAGATTCAAGACAAAAGTTCATATTGACATAAAAATAATAATACTTCAAGCATACTAACAAAGCAATTATGTCTTCTCAAAACAACATGGCCAAAGAAAGTTCATCCCTACAATATCATATAGATTAGTCATGCTTCATTTTCGTCACACAAGAATGCTCTCATCATGCACAACCCTGATGACAAGCCAAGCAATTGTTTCATACTTTAGTAATCTCAAACCTATAAACTTTCACACAATATATGAGCACGAGCCATGGACATAGCACTATGGGTGGAATAGAATATAATGAGGGGGGTTATGTGGAGAAGACAAAAAAGGAGAAAGTCTGACATCAACGAGGCTAATCAATGGGCTATGGAGATGCCCACCGATTGATGTTAATGCAAGGAGTAGGGATTGCCATGCAACGGAAGCACTAGAGCTATAAATGTATGAAAGCTCAACAAAAGGAACTAAGTGGGTGTGCATCCAACTTGCTTGCTCACGAAGACCTAGGGCACTTGAGGAGGCCCATTTTTGGAATATACAAGCCAAGTTCTATAATGAAAATTCCCACTAGTATATGAAAGTGATAAAACAAGAGACTCTCTATCATGAAGATTACGGTGCTACTTTGAAGCACAAGTGTGGCAAAGGATAGTAACATTCTCCCTTCTCTCTTTTTCTCTCTTTTTTTCTTTTTTGGGGCCTTCTCTTTTTTTATGGCCTTTCTCTTTTTTTGGGCCTTCTCTTTTTTTCATGGCCTTTCTCTTTTTTTATTCCTCACTTGGGACAATGCTCTATTAATGATGATCATCACACTTCTATTTATTTACAACTCAATACTAGAACAAAGTATGACTCTATATGAATGCCTCTGGCGGTGTACCGGGATATACAATGGACCAAGAGTGACATGTATGAAAGAATTATGAACGGTGGCTTTGCCACAAATACTATGTCAACTACATGATCATGCTAAGCAATATGACAATGATGAATGTGTGATGATGAACGGAACGGTGGAAAGTTGCATGGCAATATATCTCGGAATGGCTATGGAAATGCCATAATAGGTAGGTATGGTGGCTGTTTTGAGGAAGATATAAGGAGGTTTATGTGTGAAAGAGCGTATCATATCACGGGGTTTGGATGCACCGACGAAGTTTGCGCCAACTCTCAATGTGAGAAAGGGCAATGCACGATACCGAAGAGGCTAGCAAGGATGGAAGGGTGAGAGTGCGTATAATCCAAGGACTCAATATTAGTCATAAAGAACTCACATACTTATTGCAAAAATCTACAAGTCATCAAAAACCTTGGTACTACGCGCATGCTCCTAGGGGGATAGATTGGTAGGAAAAGACCATCGCTCGTCCCTGACCGCCACTCATAAGGAAGACAATCAAATAACACCTCATGTTTCAAATTTGTTACACAACGTTTACCATACGTGCATGCTACGGGACTTGCAAACTTCAACACAAGTATTTCTCAATTTCACAACTACTCAACTAGCACGACTTTGATATTATTACCTCCATATCTCAAAACAATCATCAAGCATCAAACTTCTCTTAGTATTCAAAACACTCTTAAGAAAATTTTACTAATTTTGAATACCTAGCATATTACGATTTTAAGCAAATTACCATGCTATTAAGACTCTCAAAATAATCTAAGTGAAGCATGAGAGATCAATAGTTTCTATAAAACAAATCCACCACCGTGCTCTAAAAGATATAAGTGAAGTACTAGAGCAAAACTATATAACTCAAAAGATATAAGTGAAGCACATAGAGTATTCTAGCAAATTCCAAATCATGTATGGATCTCTCAAAAGGTGTGTACATCAAGGATGATTGTGGTAAACTAAAAAGTAAAGACTCAAATCATACAAGACGCTCCAAGCAAAACACATATCATGTGGCGAATAAAAATATAGCTCCAAGTAAAATTACCGATAGAAGTAGACGAAAGAGGGGATGCCTTCTGGGGCATCCCCAAGCTTTGGCTTTCAGGTGTCCTTAGATTATCTTGGGGGTGCCATGGGCATCCCCAAGCTTAGGCTCTTGCCACTCCTTGTTCCATAATCCATCAAATCTTTACCCAAAACTTGAAAACTTCACAACACAAAACTCAAAGTAGAAAATCTCGTGAGCTCCGTTAGCGAAAGAAAACAAAAGACCACTTCAAGGTACTGTAATGAACTCATTATTTATATATATTGGTGTTAAACCTACTGTATTCCAACTTCTCTATGGTTTATAAACTATTTTACTAGCCATAGATTCATCAAAATAAGCAAACAACACACGAAAAATAGAATCTGTTAAAAAACAGAACAGTCTGTAGTAATCTGTAGCTAGCGCAAGATATGGAACCCCAAAATTCTAAAATAAATTTATGGATGTGAGGAATTTATCTATTAATCATCTTCAGAAAGAATTAACTAAATAGCACTTTCCAAATAAAAATGTCAGCAGTTCTCGTGAGCGCTAAAGTTTCTGTTTTTTACAGCAAGTGTAACAAGACTTTCCCCAAGTCTTCCCAACGGTTCTACTTGGCACAAACACTAATTAAACACAAAAAACACAACCCAAACAGAGGCTAGATAAATTATTTCTTACTAAACAGGAGCAAAAAGTAAGGAATAAAAATAAAATTGGGTTGCCTCCCAACAAGCGCTATCGTTTAACGCCCCTAGCTAGGCATAACAAGCAATGATAGATCTTGGTATTGCCATCTTTGGTAGGAAATCCATAAGTGGATCTCATAATAGATTCATAAGGTAATTTAATTTTCTTTCTAGGGAAGTGTTCCATGCCTTTCCTTAACGGAAATTGGAATCTAATATTTCCTTCCTTCATATCAATAATTGCACCAATCGTTCTAAGGAAAGGTCTACCAAGAATAATAGGACATGAAGGATTGCAATCTATGTCAAGAACAATAAAATATACGGGCACATAATTCCTATTTGCAACAATAAGAACATCATTAATTCTTCCCATAGGTTTCTTAATAGTGGAATCCGCAAGGTGCAAATTTAGAGAGCAATCATCAAAATCATGGAAACCTAACAAATCACACAAAGTCTTCGGAATCGTGAAACACTAGCACCCAAATCACATAAAGCATAGCATTCATGATCTTTAATTTTAATTTTAATAGTTGGTTCCCACTCATCATAAAGTTTTCTAGGGATAGAAACTTCCAATTCAAATTTTTCTTCATAAGATTGTATCAAGGCATCAACGATATGTTTAGCAAATGATTTATTTTGACTATAAGCATGAGGAGAATTTAGCACGGATTGCAACAAGGAAATACAATCAATTAAAGAGCAATTTTCATAGTTAAATTCCTTGAAATCCATAATAGTGGGTTTAGCAACATCTAGGGTTTTAATTTCTTCAATCCCACTTTTATCAATTTTAGCATCAAGATCAAAAAATTCCTAATTCTTAGAACGCCTTCTAGGTAAAGGTGGATCATATTCAGTCCCATCATTATCAAGATTCATATTTCAAAACAAAGATTTAATAGGGGACACATCAATAACTTTTAGATCTTCATCTTTATTTTCATAGCAATCTGGTTTAGCGGCCATCTTATTAACTATGGCAGCCTGCCTATCTGAAATTTCAGCAGTTAATTTCTCAAGATGGGCAATTTGGGATCTTAAACCATCGAATCCTTTAGACATATCATCAAGCTCTTTATTCATAAAACTCATAAAACTTTTCTGTTCCTTAAGCTCATTTCTAAAGAAACTATTATGTTCAAATTGCAAAACCATGAAACTCCTGACATTGCTTTCGATCTCTTCTAACCTTTTAAGGTGAAGGTCACCAAATTTAGGTAGAGCCATAGTGACAAGCAAGCAAACTAACACACAAGCAAGCAAAAAGCAAGCGGGCAAAAGAGGCGAATAGAGAAAGAGATGGAGGATAGAGAGAGAGGGCGAATAAAACGGCAAGGGTGAAGTGGGGGAGAGAAAAACGAGAGGCAAATGGAAAATAATGTAATGCGGGAGATAAGGGTATGTGATGGGTACTTGGTATATTGACTTTTGCGTAGACCTCCCCGGCAACGGCGCCAGAAATCCTTCTTGCTACCTCTTGAGCACTGCATTGGTTTTCCCCGAAGAGGAAGGGATGATGCAGCAAAGTAGCGTAAGTATTTCCCTCAGTTTTTGAGAACCAACGTATCAATCCAGTAGGAGGCTACGAGCGAGTCCCTTGTACCTGCACAAAACAAATAAATCCTCGCAACCAACGCAAATAGGGGTTGTCAATCCCTACTCGGCCACTTACGAGAGTGAGATCTGATAGATATGATAAGATAATATTTTTGGTATTTTTATGATAAAGATGCAAAGTAAAATAAAAGCAAAGCAAAAGCAAAAGGAAATAACTAAGTATTGGTAGATAAATATGATGAAGATAGACCCAGGGGCCATAGGTTTCACTAGTGGCTTCTCTCGAGAGCATAAGTATTCTACGGTGGGTGAACAAATTACTGTTGAGCAATTGACAGAATTGAGCATAGTTATGAGAATATCTAGGTATGATCATGTATATAGACATCACGTCCGGGACAAGTAGACCGACTCCTGCCTGCATCTACTACTATTACTCCACTCATCGACCGCTACCGAACATGCATCTATAGTATTAAGTTAATGAAAACAGAGTAATGCCTTAAGCAAGATGACTTGATGTAGACGGATAAACTCATGCAATATGATGACAACCCCATCTTGTTATCCTCGATGGCAACAATACAATACGTGCCTTGCTGCCCCTACTGTCACTGGGAAAGGACACCGCAAGATTGAACCCAAAGCTAATCACTTCTCCCATTGTAAGAAAGATCAATCTAGTAGGCCAAACCAAACTGATAATTCGAAGAGACTTGCAAAGATAACCAATCATACATAAAAGAATTCAGAGAAGATTCAAATATTATTCATAGATAGACTTGATCATAAACCCACAATTCATCGGTCTCAACAAACACACCACAAAAACAAGATTACATCGAATAGATCTCCACAAGAGAGGGGGAGAACTTTGTATTGAGATCCAAAAAGAGAGAAGAAGCCATCTAGCTAATAACTATGGACCCGTAGGTCTGAAGTAAACTAATCACACTTCATCGGAGGGCTATGGTGTTGATGTAGAAGCCCTCCGTGATCAATTCCCCTTCCGGCGGAGCTCCGGAACAGGCCCCAAGATGGGATCTCGTGGATACAGAAAGTTGCGGCGGTGGAATTAGGGTTTTGGCTCCGTATCTGATCATTTGGGGGTACATAGGTATATATAGGACGAAGGAGTATGTCGGTGGAGCAACAGGGGGACCACGAGGGTGGAGGGCGCGCCTGGGGGAGGTAGGCGCGCCCCCTTACCTCGCGGCCTCCTCTTTTGTGTCTTGATGTACGGTCCAAGTCTCCTGGGTCTTGTTTGTTGAGAAAATCACGTTCCCGAAGGTTTCATTCCGTTTGGACTCCGTTTGATATTCCTTTTCTTCGAAACCCTAAAACAGGCAAAAAAACAGCAATTTTGGGCTGGGCCTCCGGTTAATAGGTTAGTCCCAAAAATAATATAAAAGTGGATAATAAAGCCCAATAATGTCCAAAACAGTAGATAATATAGCATGGAGCAATCAAAAATTATAGATACGTTGGAGACGTATCATCCCTCTACATCATGTCATCTTGCTTAAGGTGTTACTCTGTTTCCATGAACTTAATACTCTAGATGCGTGATGGATAGCGGTCGATGAGTGGAGTAATAGTAGTATATGTAGGCAGGAGTCGGTCTACTTGTCTCGGACGTGATGCCTATATACATGATCATACCTAGATACTCTCATAACTATGCTCAATTCTGTCAATTGCTCAACAGTAATTCGTTCACCCACCATAAAATACTTATGCTCTTGAGAGAAGCCAGTAGTGAAACCTATGGCCCCCGGGTCTATCTTCATCATATTAATCTTTCAATACTTATTTATTTACTTTGCTTTTATTTTACTTTGCATCTTTATCAAAAAAATACCAAAAATATTATCTTATCATATCTATCAAATCTCACTGTCGTAAGTGACCGTGAAGGGATTGACAACCCCTTATCGCGTTGTTTGTGAGGAGCTATTTGTTTTGTGCAGGTACGAGGGACTCGCACGTAATTGATACCTTGGTTCTCAAAAACTGAGGGAAATACTTGCGCTACTTTGATGCATTATCCTTTCCTCTTCAAGGAAATCCAACGCAGTGCTCAAGAGGTAGCAACCGGCAGGAACTCCCCCGGTATTTTCCTCGCCCTCGCTTCTACCATGGTTTTCTCCATCATGGACGGCCCAAAGAATGTCATGCAGCCGCGTCTCCAGGCCGCCCAGGACGAAAATCCCATTTTTTGTCATGATTTTTTGTCATAGAAGTAGGAGCCCACAACATCTATGATGATACCGGGTTTTGTCACAATTATCGCCATAGAAGTGTCATAAGCATGATATAAAAAAATTTGTTCGGCCCAAAATGTCACGGATGTGTCTTTTTTTATAGTGTCTTGCTCTTCTTCTGACTGGTTGATTCATCATCATCCTCTAAATCAACATTTATGCAATCTTACTCTTCGGGCAACTTCATTCCCTCCTCCATCCGAGCACACTTATCCACCAACGTATAAAGCTCCTTCACAATCTTGGGCAACCGCACGTTCATCTGGGAACGGATCCGACGGTTGTGCACATTGGACTGGAAGGCAGCTATTACGGCTGCCGGATGGATATTTTAGATATTTCTATGAACTTTGTTGAATCTCTGTAAATACTTATGAAGGGTTTCTCCTTCCTTCTGTTGGAGAAGCTGCAAGTCGTTGGGCCTGTCGGGTTCTTGATGGCCACCAGTGAAGGCACCGATGAACTCGTGGCACAGGCTGCCCACGACGAAATGGAGTTCTCCGGTAGGTGCATCAGCCAATGCCTCACATTGGACTTGAGGGCCAAAGGGAATTAGTTAGCAAACACCTTCTCATCTCTTCCCCCGGCAGCCTAAACAACGATGGTGTAGATGCTTAGGAACTCTGCCGGGTTCAGCCTCCCATCATACTTCTCAGGTATCCGTGGCTTGAACATGCGAATGGACAGCCAACGAACTTGCCGCATCTCACGAGTAAAGGCAGGGCAGCCAACCTCAAAAGGTAGGCACCCGCCAATACTGAGTGTGGGATCGTCGACGTCGGGGCCGTCACACCCATCCGTCCGGTGGAGGTCGTCGCGGCGTTGCTCGACAACGACGCGTGAATCTCCTCCCCGCCTATCCCTCGGGGCTCACCGTTGGCCTGGACGCGCTCGAGACGTCGTCGGGGTCTTGATTCTGTTGCGCTCACGCTGGCTGCCGTGGCAGGGACTGCACCGTGGGAACGGCCCCCTCCATGCGGTCAGCAGCACGAGTCGGTGCTGTCGCTTTAGGAGGTCGTGGAGGGTTAGCTCACCGTGAGCCCCCAGCTTCGGTGAAACTGAGTAGACTTTGAACGGTGGCACGACATTCGTCCATCTGCTCAGCCGCTGGCAGAAACCTCAACAGCAGCTGAGCCCACGCTATGGCCTCGAAGGTTGTACTTGGCATGGGGGATGATGAAGTCGATCGCACCGTCGCTTGGCTCCTAACAGTGTCGGCGACGGCAGTGTTGCGCCCTGCTGCTGCTGTGGCGCGACCACCTGGATGGCAGGGTGGTGCGGCAAAGGCGCACGAGGGCCAGTGGCTCCGTCGAGCGCAACGACTTGGTCAACCCGTCTCTGGGGAGGCACACGCGCTACGACCACACCTATGGTGGGGGCGGTCGGAGGATGATGATTCGCCCCAGTCCAAGAGCCGTTGTTGTGGTTGTGCTCATTGGCAGGTGAAAGTGGCACAGATGGAGTAACCCCTCTGCTCGGGCCTTGGGAGCATTGTAACACCCCGGATGTAACTTTCCCAATTTGTACTCCAACTCTTGCCGTTTCCGGCGTTAAGTTATATTTATTTCCTCGGGTTCGGGTTTTGTCTCCATGTGTTGTTGTCGTCGTCATGCATCTCATATCATGTCATCATGTGCATTGCATCTACATACGTGTTCGTCTCATGCATTCGAGCATTTTCCCCGTTGTATGTTTTGCATTCCGGCGCTTCGTTCTCCTCCGGTGGCCATTTCTATCTTTCTTTCGTGTGTGGGGATTAAACATTTCCGGATTGGACCGAGACTTGCCAAGCGGCCTTGGTTTACTACCGATAGACCGCCTGTCAAGTTTCGTATCATTTGGACTTCGTTTGATACTCCAACGGTTAACCGAGGGACCGAAAAGACCTCGTGTGTGTTTCAGCCCAACACCCCTCCAATTTGGCCCAAAACCCACCTAACTCTGCTCCATCATCTAGAGCGTTGGATCACGATCGCGTGGCCCAAAACCGCACCTCATTTGGACTCTCCTAGCTCCCCTACCCCTATATATAGATTCCCACATTCCAAATCCCGGGCGAAACCCTAGAAATCGTCCCCGCGCCATGCCGGAAAAAAATCCCGACGCCGGACTTTGTCCGCCCCGCCGCCCGCGCCAACCGGAAGGCGCCACGTGCCAGTTTTCACTAAGTCTGAAAACTGATTATGTTTTTGCTATGTTCACATGCTTGCAATTGTATTTTCTGGTCCTTTTTGGCTCAAGATCACTAAGGGATTTTTGTTAAGCTCTTTGAGTAGCTCCATGCCATGCTTTACTTTGTCATTATCAGGTCCTGTAGCATGTAGTTTTGTTGCTCCGAAGAGGGCTACCTGATCGGAAATTCCAGACAAGTGTTAATTTCATTAAGTCTGAGATCTGTTTGTCATATGCATTTTTGCCATGCTTGTTTGAACCTGTTAATGGATGATTTGGCCGTAGCTCAGTGCTAGACTTTTGTTAATAATCTTGTGTTCATCCCTGCCATGTATTTTGTTGTCATGTTTGGGTGATGTAGCATGTTCATCTCATTGCATTTAGATGCCTACTTGATGTAAATCGCAGACCGGTGTCATTTTTAAATCGCTTGCCATTTCCAAACCGTAACTCCGATTCCGGCGTTCTTTATATCGTTTTCAAGAGATTTCGTCTCATCTTTCCAGTGGCACACTTGGATTTCCAAGTTGAGGCCAGGTTCTTGCATTTCCTGTCACATCTTGCGTTTTGCATCCCGCATCGCATCCCGCATAGCATATCATCATTGCATCATATCGCTTGATCCTTGCACGTGGTTGATTGTATCCTTGTTGCTTGTTTGTCTTGTTTGGGTAGAGCCGGGAGACGAGTTCGCTAACGAGGAGCCCGTTGAGTTTGCTTTTGAGGATCCAGTCAACTCTGACAACTGTGCAGGCAAGATGATCATACCCTCGAAATCACTACTATCTTTGCTATGCTAGTTTGCTCGCTCTTTTGCTATGCCATTGCTACGATGCCTACCACTTTCTTGCAAGCCTCCCAAATTGCCATGTCAAACCTCTAACCCACCATGTCCTAGAAAACCGTTGATTGGCTATGTTACCGCTTTGCTCAGCCCCTCTTATAGCGTTGCTAGTTGCAGGTGAAGATTGGAGGCCGTTCCTTGTTGGAACATTTATTTACTTGTTGGGATATCATTATATTGCCATGTTATCTTAATGCATCTATATACTTGGTAAAGGGTGGAAGGCTCGGCCTCTCGCCTAGTGTTTTGTTCCACTCTTGCCGCCCTAGTTTCCGTCATATCGGTGTTATGTTCCCGGATTTTGCGTTCCTTACGCGGTTGGGTTATAATGGGAACCCCTTGATATTTCGCCTTGATTAAAGCTTTTATAGCAATGCCCAACCTTGGTTTTACCATTTTCCACCTAGCCTTTTCTTTCCCTTGGGTTCTGCAGACTCAAGGGTCATCATTATTTTAACCCCCCCCCCCGGGCCAGTGCTCCTCTGAGTGTTGGTCCAAACTGTCAGCCGCCGGTGGCTACCAGGGGCAACTCTGGGCTTGCCTACCGGAAGTTTACACAATCTGAGTGTGCCCTGAGAAAGAGATATGTGCAGCTCCTATCGGGATTTGTCGGCACATTCGGGCGGTGTTGCTGTACTTGTTTTAACCTGTCGAAATGTCTTGAGTAACCAAGATACCGAGTCTGATCGGAACGTCTTGGGAGGAGGTCTATTCTTTCGTTGACCGTGAGAGCTTGTCATGGGCTAAGTTGGGACTCCCCTGCAGGGATTTGAACTTTCAAAAGCCGTGCCCGCGGTTATGGGCAGATGGGAATTTGTTAATGTCCGGTTGTAGATAACTTGAACCTTAATTAATTAAAATGAATCAACTGAGTGTGTTACCGTGATGGCCTCTTCTCGACGGAGTCCGGGAAGTGGACACGGTGTTGGAGTAATGTTTGCGCAGGTTGCTCTCTAGTTTCTCGCTCGCGCTTTGCCTCCTCTTCTCGCTCTCCTTTGCGAATAAGTTAGCCACCATACTTGCTAGTCGCTTGCTGCAGCTCCACTTATCTTTACCTTGCCATACCTATAAGCTTAAATAGTCTTGATCGCGAGGGCGCGAGATTGATGAGTCCCTGTGGCTCACAGATTACTATTACACCAGATGCAGGGTCTGATGATCCCGCTCCAGGAGACGCGTATGAGCTCAAGTGGGAGTTCGACGAAGACTCTCAACGTTACTATGTTTCCTTTCCCGATGATCAGTAGTGGTGCCCAGTTGGGGGTGAACGCGACCGTGTCGCTTGTTGGGTTCTCTTTTATTTTGGCGTCGTAGTCGGGCCATGAGTGTTTGGATGATGTAATGTTATTTATGTACTTGATTGACGTGGTGAGTGTAAGCCAACTATGTTGTCTCCCCTTTTATTATCATATTACATGGGATGTTGTGAAGATTGCCTAACTTGCGACATATGCCTTCAATGCGATTATGTCTCTAAGTCGTGCCTCGACGCGTGGGAGCTATAGTCGCATCGAGGGTGTTACAAGTTGGTAATCAGAGCCTTCCCCGACCTTAGGAGCCCCATTGCTTGATCGTTTTTAGTGGCCGAGTTGTGTCTAGAAAAATGTTTTGAGTCTTTTAGGAATTATATATCGGAGAGTTTAGGAATTCTTTTACCTCCCAGTCTCCTCATCGCTCTGTTAAGGCATGCTGACGTAGAGTTTTGACTATTCTCTTCTCAAATTTCACTAAAAAAATTTAGGATCACGCGGGTATCTTGGAATCGTTCCGATGGTTTTATGATGAGAACATTGTCTTGGTGCCTCCTGTCAGGGGTTTAGTGGAAGTGTCCCGGGGAGTTGAGCTCTGAGGTGTTGTCATCATAATTTTATCGTTGCAGTTCTGGAATACCTGAGTTTAGTACGTCGACATCGAAAATCTCTTTTATGCAGTTCGTTGGTGAGATAACCTCGATGCCACCTAGTACTGGGGCGGGAGTTCGGGAGTATCGCCATAACTTGTATAACGGATGCTTTTTGAAGGTTGAGGTAGATGGTTTCCGAAGGTTTCTTGGTTATGTGTTGAAGGATGGATACAACTGGATGTAGGAATTGCTAGTTTGGGTGAGATAGTATGCTTCCCCTGTATCCCCAACACCTGATTGCATAACCGGAAAGGTTCGGGAGTTTCATAGGTGGGAATTCTAGTAGCTCTAGTTCTTCTTCCACGGATATTGGTTTGAGATTGGGATTTCTTACCGATTATTCGTTCTTGATCCATACCTTATTGATTTATTTCTCTACCTTAATTCTACGTGGCTTCTCAATTTATGGTTATGTGACCATTTCAAGAGGAATGCATTCGTTCATTTTGTTCGGATGTGAAGACTATATGTTGCAATTTTCATTCCGTTGGATTCAGCTTCAATATTTATCTATCAGTGTGCTAATGGACGTCAACCTCTTCAGGATGGCTCCTCCAACGCGCACGACTCCGAATCCTGATCCGCCACCACCTCCACCTCCTCCGGAGGCATGGCAAGCTGTGATGGCCGCAACCAATGCAAACACACAGTTGATCATGCAAATTCTTCAAGAGCGCAATCAAGGCAACCAAGGGAATCAAGGCAGCAATCAGAGTCACTTTGCTACACTCAACCAGTTCCTTGCTAACGGGCCAAAGACTTTCAGCAATTGTGTTGAGGCAACCGATGCTGACGATTGGCTTGTGGATCTGTGTAAGCATTTCGAGTGCAGTAACGTCAGGCCTGAGGACTTTGTCAAGTTCGCTTCCTTCCAACTCAAAGATCAGGCTGCAGAATGGTTCCAGCAGTACAAGGACTCCAGAGGTGGACGTGTTATCACTTGGGATGATTTCCGTCGAGATTTCTGAGCTCATCATATTCCCCAGAGTGTGGTTGAAAGCAAGCGTGAGGAATTCCGCAATCTGAAGCAAGGCTCTTTGTCTGTCTATGACTACAACAAGTTGTTCCAGAAGCTCGCCCGCTTTGCCAAGCAGGACGTGCCTGATGAGAAGAGCATGATATATCAGTTCAGGGGTGGTCTCAGAGAAGATATTCAGCTCGCTCTTGTCCTCTTTGAGCCCTTGAGATACGATGAGTTCTACAACATGGCACTGAAGCAAGAGGCTGCTCAGTTGAGGTGTGATGCTTCCAAGAAGCGAGTCAGAGATGTTACTCCTTCTTCCTCTACTCAAGTGGCCAAGCAGCAGAAGTATTGGGTTCCTCCTCCTCTGTTCCGTCAGCCGTATCAGCAGAAGAGCAAAGGTGGCAGTGGTTCTTCGCACCCACCCAACCCTGGCTTTCAGAACAAGACTTCGTCTCAACCTCCAAGATCGAGTGCTCCATATCACCGTCCGCTTTCAGAGGTCACGTGCAACAAGTGCCAACAAAAGGGTCACTATGCCAACAAGTGTTTCAACCAGAGGCGTCTTCCTCCTCCTCCTCCTCCTGTCAGATCGGCAAGTACAACTGTGGTCAAGCATAATCCCAAGTACGCCAAGGTCAATTTGGTGAATGCAGCTCAGGCAGAGGACTCGTCAGATGTGATCATGGGTAACCTTCCTGTTAATGATGTTCCTGCAAAAGTACTTTTTGACACGGGTGCATCGCATTGCTTTATCTCGAGACCTTTTGCATCTAAGCATGGGTGGTTTTCTCAAGTTATGCATAAGCCATTAGCAGTCGTCTCTCCCGGTAGATGCTTGCTTGCTAACTACGAAGTTCCGGATATTTCCATCTCAATGGGTGATTTCAAGTTTCTGGCTTCCCCAATGATCCTTGGTAACTCAGATATTGATCTTATTCTCGGATTGGATTGGCTTTCTAAGCACAAGGCTCAGCTTGATTGTGCAGCCAGGCAGATTCAATTGACTCATTCGTCTGAGGATGTAATTGTCTTTGCCACTCAGGATAATACCATCCGTCTGTTTTCTCTCAATGAGAAGGGTGAACTCGATGCCATCTCTCAAATTCCAGTCGTTTGCGAATATCAAGACGTCTTTCCAGAAGAGCTCCCAGGAATGCCTCCGCACCGGCCAGTTGAATTCGTTATTGATCTTGAGCCTGGCACGGAACCTGTGTGCAAACATCCCTACAAGCTCGGACCTGAAGAGTTGAAGGAGCTGAAGAAGCAACCCGATATTCAAGAGAAAATGGGTCTCATCCATCCTAGTTCTTCTCCGTGGGGTTGTGGTGTTCTTTTTGTGAAGAAGAAGGATGGAACGGACCGACTTTGTGTTGATTACCGTCCAGTGAACAAGAAGACCATCAAGAACAAATACCCACTTCCCAACATCAATGAGTTGTTCGAACAACTCAAAGGTGCTCGAGTATTCTCCAAGCTTGATCTCCGTATGGGTTATCATCAGATTCGAATCCGTGAGCAAGATATTCCCAAGACGGCTTTTAGGACAAGCTTTGGTTCATATGAATACACTGTCATGTCTTTTGGTCTCGTCAATGCTCCTCCGACGTTCTCTCGCATGATGAACTTCATCTTCAAAGCCTACACCAATGACTTCGTTTTGGTCTATCTCGACGACATTCTGGTTTTCTCCAAGAACAAGGAAGATCATACCAAGCACTTGCGTTTGGTTCTTGATAAGCTCAGGGAACACAAGTTCTACGCTAAGTTCTCCAAGTGTGAATTTTGGCTTGATGAGGTTCTTTATCTTGGTCATATCATCTCTGCCAAGGGCATTGCCGTGAATCCTGAGAAGGTGTCTGCAATTGTGAATTGGGAACCTCCTCAGAACGTGAAGCAACTCCGCAGTTTTCTCGGTCTCGCAAGCTATTGCCGAAGATTCGTTGAAAACTTTTCCAAGATCGAAAAGCCTCTCTCAAATCTTCTTCAGAAGCACGTCAAGTACGTTTGGTCTCCGGAGTGTGATATTGCTTTCAACACTTTGAAAGAGAAATTGATCACTGCTCCAGTTCTGACTCCGCCTGATGAATCCAAGTCATACGAGGTCTTTTGTGATGCCTCTCCCCAAGGTCTTGGCGCAGTATTGATGCAAGAGAAGAAAGTTGTTGCTTATACCTCTCGCCAGTTGAAGCCTAATGAGAAGAACTACCCCACTCATGATCTCGAGTTGGCGGCAGTTGTGCATGCTCTTTTGACTTGGAGACATCTTCTATTGGGTAGAAAAGTGGCATTTTCACTGATCATAAGAGTCTCAAGTACATCTTCACTCAGCCTAATCTCAACCTCAGGCAAACTCGATGGGTCGAAATGATTCAAGAGTATAATCCGAGTGTCGAGTATACTCTAGGCAAGGCTAACGTGATTGCTGACGCATTGAGCAGGAAAGCTTACTGCAACAGTCTGATTCTTAAGCCTTATCAACCCGAGCTTTGTGAAGCTTTCCGCAAACTTAATCTGCAAGTTGTTCCTCAAGGTTTCCTCGCCAACCTTCAAGTCTCCCCTACCTTAGAAGACCAGATTCGCCAAGCCCAGCTTCTTGATGCTATGGTGAAAAGGTGAAGATTAGGATTGTCAAGAGTCAGTCCAAGTACAAGTGCTACCGCCTTGATGACAAGGACACTCTCTTCTTCGAGGATCGTATTGTTGTACCCAAAGGTGAACTTCGTAAAGTGATCATGAACGAGGATCACAATTCTCTCCTCTCCATCCACCCTGGGAGTAGGAAGATGTACCAGGACCTTAAGCAAGCTTATTGGTGGACTCGAATGAAGCGCGAGATCGCTCAATTCGTGAATGAATGTGATGTCTGTAGAAGAGTGAAGGCAGAACACCAAAGGCCAGCAGGTCTCCTCCAACCTCTTGCCATTCCAGAATGGAAGTTTGACCACATTAAAATGGACTTCGTGACTGGGTTTCCAAAGTCCAAGCGTGGCAATGATGCTATATTCATTGTCATCGACAAACTCACCAAAGTGGCTCATTTTCTGCCTATCAAAGAGTCGATCACTGCAGCTCAATTGGCGGAACTCTATACCTCTCGTATTGTCTCTCTGCACGGTATTCCACAAGTGATCTCTTCAGACTGTGGCAGCATCTTTACCTCGAAGTTTTGGGATTCTTTTCAGAAGGCCATGGGCATGAACATCCGCTTCAGCACAGCTTTCCATCCTCAAACAAGCGGTCAAGTCGAGCGTGTCAACCAGATTCTTGAAGATATGCTCAGGGTTTGGGTGATCTCCTTTGGCATGAAGTGGGAGGATTGTCTTCCTTATGCTAAATTCTCCTACAACAACAGTTTTCAAGCAAGTTCGAGCAAGGCCCCATTTGAAATTCTGTATGGCAGGAAGTGTCGTACCCCTCTCAACTGGTCTGAAACCGGTGAACGTCAGCTTTTGGGTAATGACTTAATCACAGAGGCAGAAGAAATATGCAAAGTCATTCGTGATAACCTCAAAGCAGCCCAATCCCGCCAGAAGAGCTACTATGATAGTAAGCACCGTGATTTGGCTTTCGAGATCGGAGATCATGTTTACCTCTGTGTCTCTCCTATGAAAGGTACTCGTCGCTTCGGTATCAAAGGGAAGCTTGCCCCTAGATACGTGGGACCTTTCAAGATTGTCAACAAGAGAGGCGACCTCGCCTATCAACTCGAGCTTCCTTCAAACTTTGCAAATGTTCATGACGTGTTCCATGTCTCTCAGCTTCGAAAGTGCTTCAAGACTCCTGACCGCACCGTCAACTTCGAGGACATTGAGCTCCAAGAAGATCTCTCCTATCGTGAGCACCCAGTTGCTATTCTTGAAGAGACTGAACGCAAGACTCGCAACAAGTCAATCAAATTTCTCAAAGTCAACTGGTCACACCATTCCGACCGTGAAGCTACCTGGGAATGCAAGGATCACCTCCGTCCTGAGTATCCGGCGTTCTTTCAGTCCTAGATCTCGGGACGAGATCCTTTCGTAGTGGTGGAGTGTTGTAATACCCCGGATGTAACTTTCCCAATTTGTACTCCAACTCTTGCCGTTTCCGGCGTTAAGTTATATTTATTTCCTCGGGTTCGGGTTTTGTCTCCGTGTGTTGTTGTCGTCGTCATGCATCTCATATCATGTCATCATGTGCATTGCATCTGCATACGTGTTCGTCTCATGCATTCGAGCATTTTCCCTGTTGTCCGTTTTGCATTCCGGCGCTTCGTTCTCCTCCGGTGGCCATTTCTAACTTTCTTTCGTGTGTGGGGATTAAACATTTCTGGATTGGACCGAGACTTGCCAAGCGGCCTTGGTTTACTACCGGTAGACCGCCTGTCAAGTTTCGTATCATTTAGACTTCGTTTGATACTCCAACGGTTAACCGAGGGACCGAAAAGGCCTTGTGTGTGTTGCAGCCCAACACCCCTCCAATTTGGCCCAAAACCCACCTAACTCTGCTCCATCATCTAGAGCGTTGGATCACGATTGCGTGGCCGAAAACCGCACCTCATTTGGACTCTCCTAGCTCCCTCTACCCTTATATATAGATCCCCACATTCCAAATCCCGGGCGAAACCCAAGAAATCGTCCCCGTGCCACGCCGGACAAAAATCCCGCCGCCGGACTTTGTCCGCCCCGCCGCCCGCGCCAACCGGAAGGCGCCACGTGTCCCGCCGCCACCTCCGCCGCCGCGGCCCGGCGAGCCCGCAGCGGGCCCGCC